>NC_134356.1:241435983-241458483 GCF_048569485.1 Anomaloglossus baeobatrachus
CCAATGGTAACAGGTAAGTAACACATCACAGGTGTTGCTCATATTTAACCCCTTAACGACCGCCGATACGCCTTTTAACGGCGACAAATTAGGGTACTTCTTCCGATCCGCCGCTTTTTAACGGCGGTCGGAAAAAAGGGTCGGAAAAAAATAGCGCCCCCCAGAGTCAGAAAATTTCCGGGGTCTCAGCTGCCGGGGGTAGCTGAGACCCTGGAGATCATGATTCTGGCCGGTTTTTCCGGTCCCCGCTCACCTGATGATCAGGTTACAGTAAATGACCGCGCCGGTAAAAAATGATTTATCTCCCATCTGGCATGATCAAACATGCCAGATGGGAGATAAATCTTTTTCCCGGTTCCCTCCGGTCCCCTCGGTATCCCCAAAGTGCCCCCCCCGACCCCCAACCCCCTCCCGAAAATTTAAGATGGCCGCGCGCACCGGCGAGCACAGCAGCGCGCCGGCCGCATTTCCCCCTTTCCTATGGTTTCTGTCGCATGTGCCATAACACATGCGACAGAAACCTGCTCCCCAGGCCCTGCCGGGTCCCCCCCTACCCCCCCCCGGTGTTCCCCGGTGTTCCCCGGTGTCATACGTACCTGTCAGAGCGCTGATCCCCCGCGGCCCCCTCCTCCGGCTCCTTCACAGCAGACGCCGGTCACATGTGCCGAGCAGCTGACAGCTTCCTGTGTTGTGAGACGCTGGCTGCTGCTGCTGCTGCTGCTCGGCACTGTGTGTGCAGCTGTGACCCGGGGAGAGTGGGTGCAGATTCTTTGCACCCACTCTCCTCAAATGGAGGGTCCTCACACCTAGAAAATGGGGGATACGTTCCCTGAACGTGTCCCCCATATTCTAGAAGGTCCAGAGTCGACGTGGGACGTCCAAATGGATTACAGCGGATTTTTTTTTTTCTTTTTCTTTTCAATAAATTGGTCAATCAGGGAATGTTTTGGGGAGTGTTTTTTCAAATAAATATTTTTTTGTTGTCAATTTTTTTTTTTTTATTACTGTCAATTACTTATGTCGGGTATCTGATAGATGCCATGACATAACTAATTGCTGGGCTTGATGCCAGGTGACATTACACACCTGGTATCAACCCCATTTATTACCCCGTTAGCCAACGCACCAGGGCGCGGGATGAGCTGGGGCGAAGCGCCAGAATTGGCGCATCTAATGGATGCGCCACTTCTGGGGCGGCTGCGGCCTGCTATTTTTAGGCTGGGAAGAGTCCAATAACCATGGCTCTTCCCATCCTGAGAATACCAGACCCCAGCTGTCAGCTTCACCTTGGCTGGTGATCTAATTTGGGGGGACCCCACGTTTGTTTGTTTTTTTTAATTATTTATTTATAAATAATTAAAAAAAAAAAAACAGCTTGGGGAGCCCTCCAAATTGATCACCAGCCAAGGTGAAGCTGTCGGCTGTGGTTTGCAGGCTACAGCTGTCTGCTTTACCCTAGCTGGCTATCAAAAATAGGGGGGACCCCACGTCATTTATTTTAATTATTTTTTTTTTTCTTTTTGGGCTAAATACAAGGCTAGGCACTTTTTAGTGCCACATGAAAGGCACTAAAGGGCGCCAGCTTAGAATAAGCAGGGGGGTGGGACGTTATATATGTTTGACATCTATCCATTCATCCATTGTAGCATTTTAGGCTATGTGCCCACAATCAGGGTTTGCAGCGTTTTGGACGCAGAGTGTTTTCCCTGCGTCCATAACGCTGCGTTGTGCAGTAGAAGCACAGTTGAAGGATTTTTAGAAATCCCGTGCCCACAGTGCTGCTTTTCTCCGCAGCATAAACCGACCGGTGGCGCAGCTTCCCGAGCCTCAGCATGTCAATTTATGCTGCGGAGATGAGTGTGCTCTGCAGGTAGCATAGAGCTCCACAGCAGCCTGAACCCAAATCGTGGGCATGGGCAGCTGCATTCTCCCGTGGACAACACTCACATCTCTGTAGGAAGGCTGACACTGTGTACTGGACGCCGTGTCGCTGGATCATGGCCACATAGCCTAAAAGAGAGAAATTTGTTGCTACAGCAACATTTTTGTGAAGTACCTGTGGATTCAAAATGCTTACTATACTTCTGAATAAAATCCTTGAGGGGTCCAGTTTCCAAAATGGAGTCACTTGTGGGGGGTTTCTAATGTATAGGCACCCAAGAGGCCCTGCTAATGTGACATGGTGCGCGCAATTTATTTCAACTTTTCCAAAATTCAAATGGTGCTCCTTCCATTCCAAGCCCTCCCATATATCCAAACAGAGGTTTTTGGCCACATATGGGGTATCCCTGCGCTCACAAATTGGATAACAACCTGTGGGGTCCACGTTTTGTTGTTGCCTCTTGAAAAAGTGAGAAATGTGATGCTAAAGAAACATTTTTGTGAAAAAAATGAAAATTTTCAATATGGCAACCTAAGCTTATCAAATTCTGTGAAGTATTCGTGGATTCAAAATGCTCAATATACACCTAGATAAAAGCCTTGAGGTTTCTTGATTCCAGAATGGGGTCACTTGTGGGGGGCCTCCACTGTTTAGGCACTTTAGGGGCTTTCCAAATGCGACATAGCGTCCACTAATTATTCCAGCCAAATGTTCAGTCAAATTGCACTCCTTCCCTTCCAAGACCTGCCATGTGCCCAAACAGTTGATTTCCACCACATATAAGATATCACCAAACTCAGGAGAAATTGCAGAATACATTTCATGGTGATTTTCTTCCGGTTACCCTTGTGAAAAAAAAAGCTACCTGGTTGAAGTAACAATTTTGTGGTAAAATTTTATTTTTTTATTTTCATGGCTCAACGTTATAAACTTCTGTGAAGCACCTGGGGGTTCAGGGTACTCACCAAACATCTAGATAAATTCCTTGAGAGGCCTAGTTTCCAATATGGGGTCACTTGTGGTGGTTTTTTGCTGTTTACGTACCTTAGGGGTCCTCCAAATGCAACATGGTGCCCGCAATCTTTTTCAGCCAAATTTCCTTTCCAAAATTCAAATATTGCTCCTTTCGTTCCAAGCCCTCCCATTTGTCCAAACAAAGGTTTCAGACCACATGTGAGGTATCACCGCGCTCATAAAAAAGTGGGTAACAAACATTTGGGTCAAATTTTTGGAATTACCTCTTGAAAAAGTGAGAGAATTGATGCTAAAGCAACATTTTTGAGAAAAAAATTACAATTTTCAATATGACAAAGTAACGTTATCAAAATCTGTGAAGTACCTGTGGGTCCAAAATGCTCAGTATACCCCTCGATAGAAGCCTTAAGGGGTCTAGTTTCCAAAATGGGGTCACTTGAGGGGGGTTCCTGCTGTTTAGGTACCTTAGGGGATCTGTAAAAGCAACATGGTGCCCGCAATCTCTTTCAGCCAACTTTGCTTTCCAAAATTCAAATATTGCTCCTTTCATTCCAAGCCCTCCCATTTACCCAAACAAAGGTTTCTGACCACATGTGGGGTATCGGCGCGCTCATAAGAAAGTGGGTAACAAAGTGTGAGGTCCAATTTTTGGTGTTACCTCTTGAAAAAGTAAGAAAATTAGCGCTAAAGTAACATTTTTAGGTAAAATGTTAATTTTTATTTTTTTTCATTCCATATTACTTTAGTTCCTGTGAAGCACCTGAAGGGTTAATAAACTTCTTGAATGTGGTTTTGAGTACCTTGAGGGGTGCAGGTTTTAGAATGGTGTCACTTTTGGGTATTTTCTGTCACCCAGGCCTCTCAAAGTCACATCAAATGGGATGTGGTCCCTAAAAAAATGGTTTTGTAAATTTTATTGAAAAAATGGGAAATTGCTGATGAACTTTGAACCCTTCTAACTTCCTAACCCCAAAAAATTTTGTTTCAAAAATTGCACTGATCTAAAGTAGACAAGTGGGAAATGTTATTTATTAACTATTTTTTGTGTGACATAACTCTCCGGTTTATGGGCATAAAAATTAAAAGTTTGAAACTTGCAAAATTTTTAATTTTTTTTGTCAAATTTCAGATTTTTTCACAAATAAAATAAAAAAATATCATCCTAAATTTACCTCTAACATGAAGCCCAATATGTCACGAAAAAACAATCTCAGAATCACCGGGATCCATTGACGCGTTCCAGAGTTATAACCTTATAAAGCGACACTGGTCAAAATTGCAAAAAATGGCCTGGGCATTAAGTACAAAACTGGCTTCGTCCTTAAGAGGTTAAAAATTAGGAATTAACCCAAGAATAATATTCAAGGACAGGCTAGAAATATTTGATTAAACATTACTAAACATACAATTGTTGATAATGGTAACCCAGACAATGTATATCAATGTAGGAATAGACCATTTTGAACAAGATACCCATAAGGAATGGTTAGGATTATTTGCAGGAATGAGGAATAGGAATGGTAAACTGATAGAGAAAAGGAAAAGAACAGCACCTGTAGTGGGTGGTATGATGAGATATAGTAGGATAGTAGGAGTCTGCTAGTCGATCCCTAAGGGATAGACCAGAAAATGTGGTAAAGGTAGAATCTAGGCCCTGACTTCTATTATCCTACATTGTATATAGTGTATATATTTTTAGTAGAATATGCCTCTGTATGTAAATATTGTTTGTATATCCTCCCCAGCATCTTTAGTGAACAAGGCCTATCTGGCCAAAACGTTAATTGTTTGCGTCCCCCCACTGTGGTTTTTGGTTCATCTATCCCTGCAACATCAAAATATTATAAAGAATAAATTATTTCAAGTTTGCATTAAAAAAACGAGTATGCAGTGTCTTTTTCTGACTATATTGCGGGTTCTGAAACCCATCTACTAGCCCCTCGATCAGCTATGGTGTGCACGCCATTTTACTCTGATTCTTCCAAGACTCACGGCACTTCAAGTGCCAAAATTGGCATCCAGGGTTACTCCGCTTCTGTGGTACGTAACGGCCAATTTGCTAATATGTGTATGCCTTGCTAATAAAAATATATTAGCTGTCCCAAAAAAAAAATGCTTTAGAGACTCAAATGTCTGCAAGTTTTGCCCTTTTGTCCAGTTTTTTCAACCTGAAAAGCATACTTCGCCATAAACGCTAAACTTCTATTTGTTGCATCTTCAAGCGCCAGAGGCAGAGTGGTGATCACTTTGGATAAGCAAGATACAGGGGTATCTACGACAGGTGGAGTTGACCAAGAGGCCACCAGATCTTTTGGGAAGGGGATATACACTGAACAGCAAAATGGTAACAATGTTTGAATTTCAGGCTCCATATCTCACCATGGACTACAGCTTTCAGCTTGTGACTACCTTCATTTTATAGACAATCATCTTGACTATCTCATACATAAATTTGACTTGCAACTATTTAGCATCTGATTAGTTATACAGCTTATTGTCATGTTACTGCATTGTTACTGTTTTTGCTCCTAAAAATATAAATTTAAATTAGTATTTTGTTAGCATTTTGTAAATACACCTTTTTGCTTTCAACAATACCTGAATCCTTCTGGGCATGCTCTCCATCAGATTCAAACTTGTCTCGACTGAAATCCTATCCCAGGTCCCTTCTGCATGGTCCCAATGTAAGTATCCAATGAAAGAAAAAAAAAAAATCCAGCTTCCGGAAAAATATAAAATCTTGTGCAAGCTTTATTTTAAAGGACGTAAAAATTATAATTACAAGGGGCAAAATAGGGGAGCCAATGTGCGGCTACGCGTTTCGAACGCTGCCTGCGTTCTTTGTCAAGCTACTATCCATTCCAGACTTGTGTAATGTGCATTGTGCAATATTTTCATGGATATCTGTGATCACACTCTTACGACGCATATGTGCTACGTCCACTGCCACGTTTGTCACGCCAGAGCTGATTAGACCTTGTGATCAGTCTACTTGTTGACGCAGATAGTTTGCTTGGACATCCACCTCTTGGCTTTTAAATGGATGAACGGACTTCATTTTGCATTCTTCTCACTGTTATGGCACTCACATGGTGCAGTTTGGCAATTTTTCTTGATCGAGAGACCATTATGGATGTTCTTGATGATGCGGTTTCTCTTTTTTTGGGAAATCTTCTTTTATGGCTGCTCCTCGAGTCGTACCAATGACCTTTTACTTAGGGGTCAACCTAATAACACACTGAGCTATTAGGGAATGAGAACAGGTTGTAATTTGTAGTATACAAGAAGAAAAATATTTTTTTTCAAACATCACGAGCAAAATGGTAACAATGCAGTAACATGACCAGAATCTAAATAAGTCAAATTTATGTATGAGATACCCAAGATGATTGTCTATTAAATTATGGTAGTCTCGCAGTGAAAGCTGTAGTGGATGGGGGGAAGATATGGATTGTTACCTTTTTTTGCTCATCAGTGAAACCCCTTCATGCGACTATGCTTCTGAAAGCGTTTGAGTGCTCCCAAGCTCTTTGCTAAACATTTGAAAATTCTTCACGGTTAGAAAAGGACCTAGCGACTCGCTTGCCTCTCTTTTAAAAATAAAAAATCCCTCTTTTTCGGTAACTGGAGGGGACTACATAGCTGTTACTCATAGAGATGCCTCAACGGCAGACACCAAACAGTCCACCATCTCCTTCAATTTTTCCACTTGATATGGATCTAAAACAGATTCCGTATTAGAACTAGAATCTGAGTGCTGAGGAGATGGTCCCATGAGGAGGAGAAAGGGTGCTTGGGCGCCTCCCTGTGCATGACACCAGGAGGAAGAGGATCCTTGAGGTAGTCTTTGCTGCATTCATGATCGGCCATACTGGTGTGGGGTGGCTGGAGGATCCAAATCGCTTGCATCGGCGATCGGAGCTCCTGGGGCAGCAGCGGTCAATGGCGAATCCTCCGTAACTTAAACCAGCATCTTTTACACCCTGGTTAATTTGGCTAAGACTGCACTAAATTGCAAGCCCATGCAGGAGGGCCCATTGTCTCCTCTGTCATTGGGGTCCCCTGGCTGGCTGCCAGCAGGGAAGCAGGAGCAAGAAGGGTACCGGCAGCACTATAGGGACTGATCTGTTGAAAACTTAGTATTACAAGTCATACATGCATTGTGCAGGCTTCACTAAAGGGCTAGTACGGTCTTCTTTAGACTTGGACATTGCAAGAGATAAGAAATAAAGGCAAAAATAAATCCACCAGAGTCCATTTAAGCCTTGAAAAACACTTTTAAATAGCCTACACCGTCCACTATGACAGAATTTGTTCCCCCTGTGAGCCACAAGGTAGAAAACACCGAAGTGCCGCTGTGCCCCACACCACTTTAAAATGTAATGCGCCATAAGGAAAAAAAGATGGAGCCAGAGGGGCGAGAATCCAGCGTGCCAAGACATCGCTGCTGATTGGCAGAATGAAACACAGCCACCAATTGGTTGAAAACGTCCTGCTTGCTCATTGGCTGGGACATAAAGCCTGCCGATTGGCACAGAGCATTGACCACACATGCTTTGACTGCCTGTAAAAATCCTCAACAACCGCGTCCGGCCCTTTACACCCGGGTGAAGAGGCAGAGAAACTGGTATTTGTGCAATACTATCCCGCTCCAGCCCACCTAGCAGATAATGTTCAAAAGGGCAAGTAGGACAGCCAGCAACTGCACCAGTCTTCTGTGTTTAGACTACCACCCCAAGGAACTGACTAGAGGGGAGGAAACTGGAGGGAAAGAGCGACTCCTGACGGGGTCATACTGGCTTGTCCTGATTATTTACTCCCCATCTTCTGTTTCATGCTAATTGGGGCAGCGAGCAAGAGCTGATTGACTTACAGAACTCTGCTCCAGTACCCTACTACCGACCGGTCCAGCCACACACAGGAGAGGATACAGCCTGTACACAGTAGACAGGTGTAACTGTGCACAATTACTCTGTTATCCATTAGATATCCATCTGAAAGACATAGCAAGGGGAAGGTTAGCGCCTAACCTAAGCCAGGTCTGGGATAGACCGTGCCTCCATCCATAGAAACCTGAGGAAGCCTGACTCCTGCAGGCATAGTCTGCCAGGGAGGAGCCACATTTATGTAGATGCAATAATAGTGTCGGCCTCCAGGTGACAGAAGACTATCCCATGGCTCTATGTTCCCCAGTCAAGATAGTGATAGGAGTGTGTAAACTTATTAGTTTTGACCAGATCATATGTTTTTAATTTATTTTTTTTTGTAGCGGGAAAACCCTTTTTAATTCCTGTAATGTCTATAGTAAACCTCCTCCTTTTCCTTTTTTAGCTGCCATCTTCAGTTTGAGAACACTTTATATAACTCTGTACGAAACTAAATGGCTTAATGTCTTGTGAACGCCATGTGTTTTTGTTTTTTGGTTTTTTTTTTTAGCTGGGTTACAAGTACAGTGTTGAGTTTATATTCTCATAGATAAATCATTTTTTTCTCTTTGTTCTGTTCCAGGAGGCTGATGGAATCACCTTTCAGTACTGGGCACTTTTTGATGGACACGCTGGAGCCGGAGCTGCAGTGGTGGCATCTAAACTACTTCACCACCACATCACAGAACAACTACTGGACATTGTAGACATCCTGAAGAACTCTGCAGTTTTACCCCCCACGTGTCTAGGGGAAGATCCAGAAACCACAACCAGCAATAGTCGGACTCTAACCAGGGCTGCATCCTTACGTGGGGCTGCTGGTGCTCCCGGCTCGCCAAGTACACCTCAGACACGGTTCTTTACGGAGAAAAAAATTCCTCATGAGTGTCTCATCATTGGAGCTCTGGAAAATGCATTTAAGGAAATGGTAAGGGAAATTTTAGAGACTTGTTACAGTAAATTGATCTTTTATTGGCATTTTAATTCTTTTATTAAAATTGCAAGAATTAACCCCTTCAGCCCCGGGGCACTTTCCGTTTTTGCGTTTTTGTTTTTTGCTCCCCTTCTTCCGAGAGCCGTAACTTTTTTATTTTTCCGTCAATCTTGCCATATGAGGGCTTGTTTTTTGCGGGACAAGTTGTACTTTTAAATGAAACCATAAGTTTTACCATATGGTGTACTGGAAAGCAGCAAAAAAATTCCAAGTGTGGAAAAATTGCAAAAAAAGTGTGATGGCACAATAGTTTTTGGGATGTTTTATTCACGGTGTTCACTATATGGTAAAACTGATGTGTGGGTATGATACCTGAGGTCGGTGCGAGTTTGTAGACACCAAACATGTATAGGTTTACTTGTATCTAAGGGGTTAAAAAAAATTCACAAATTTATCCAATAAAAGTGGCGCACGTTTTGCGCCATTTTCCGAAACACGTAGTGTTCTTATTTTTGGGATCTATGGCTCAGTGACGGCTTATTTTTTGCGTCTCGAACTGATGTTTCTAATGGTAGCATTTTTGCGCAGATGCTACGTTTTGATCGCCTGTTATTGCATTTTGCGTAAAACTTGCGGCGACCAAAAAACGTAATTTTGGCGTTTGGAATTTTTTTGCCACTACGCCGTTTACCAATCAGATTAATTGATTTTATATTTTGATAGATCGGGCATTTCTGAACGCGGCGATACCAAATATGTGTATATTTATTTATTTTTTAACCCTTTAATTTTCAATGGGGGGAAAGGGGGGTGATTTGAACTTTTAGGTTTTTTGGTTTTTTTTTAATTTTTTAAAACTTTTTTTTTACTTTTATTTTATTTTACTAGTCCCCCTAGGGGGCTATAGCGATCAGCAATCCGATTGCTGATCGCTATCTGCTGATCACAGCTATACCGCTGTAAACAGCAGAAATAGTCACTTTCTTTCTTCCTCTGCTCCGTGCTGAGGAAGAATGAAAGTGAAACTTCGTAGCACCAGGCGTCATCACATGACCCTGTGCTACGATGGCAACCACCGAATGTCACGTGATCACTCACGTGACGTCCGGAGGGGGCGGCGGTAAGTAAAAAAGATGGCTGCGCGCATATAGATCTCGCTGCCAGACTTTGGCAGCGACATCTAAGGGGTTAAAGTTCCGGGTGGAATGCGATTCCACTCGGAACATGTTGGCACACATGTCAGCTGTTGAGAACAGCTGATATGTGTGCCGATCCACGCCGCCTGCCCGCAGCAGGGGGCGGGGCTTACCGGGACACGATCCATGACGGAAAGATCCGTCCATGGTCGTGAAGGGGTTAAAATTAGACTTTTTTTTTTTTTTTTTTTTTATGACATACAAATTATTCCAGGGAACCCTTTTAGATCCACAGGCAGCATGAATTCAGTGCTTGGCTATGCGATTGCATTCAGGTGGGTTTTCATCTAAAAGGCCCTCTAGTTGACAATTCAGTGTGTACACATGCTCTTAAAGGGAAGGTGTCACATTTTTTTATTTTTATATTAAAAAGTGATTATGAAATAAAGTATTTTTAATACAAAATTAAACTCACTGTTTTTATTTAGTTTTTATTTAATTCTAGTTTTACTGAAGCACTGGGGGCTGCCATCTTGGATTTGGTGTTTGTAACGACCGTTACCTCCTTCATGGCAGCCCCTGTGTATAGACTCTGATAGTCGGGCTCCGACCCCTATAATTATAATTATTACAGGACAGCTCCCTGCTGTGACCTTGACGCGCCCCCTGGGCTGTCTAGATCACAGCAGAGGGAGGAGATCGGCGCCATGTATGTGTGGCTCACTGCATATGCTGCGTGCTGTACTTTTTCCCCTGTCACCTGCTCGAGATGTGTGAGTACTGGGCGCCCCCAACCCCCCTGCCGCTGCTGCTACTGTCTCTAATAACACCCCCGCTCTCCCCCAGGCCTGTGTGACTACCGGCGCCGTTTCCCCCACCTTTGTGATACTGTCTGCTGAGCTGTGTATCTAATCCTCTTCTGTGTGATACTGCCTCCTGGGCTGTGTGTGTAATCCTCTCCTGTGTGATACTGCCTACTGAGCTGTGTATCTAATCCTATCCTGTGTGATACTGTCTGCTGAGCTGTGTGTCTAATGCTGTCCTTGGTGATACTTAAGACATTTGTGCAACCAACAAAATGGCTCCGCACTGTGAACCTAAATTTCATTCTGTTATCCTTTTGGAAAAACCCAGATTGGGAGGGGAATGTGTGATATCGCACAAAGGAGCCCAGATTCTGCCCACTTTTAGGCCCTGTGCGCACTAGAAAATGGAATTTTGTTAAGAAAATTCCGCAGGGTCTGAAAGATTACCGCACCCGCGGTAAAAAAACGTGGCAAACCGCATGCGGTTTTACCGCGGGTTGGTACATGTGTTTTAATGCGTTCAATGCAATAAAGCACATTGAAAAGGAAAAGTGTAATTTCCTTGTGATAGATAAATAGAGGGATAGATAGATAATAGATGGATAGATAGATAGATGATATAGATGGATAGATAGATAATGGATAGGTTGATAGATATTACAGCTTTTATTTATGATGTATGTGTTTTCCCCTTCCCCACCCCCAACAGTATTTCTCATACAGCAGTGACCCTGTGGGACCTTGGGTCTGAGGTCTCACAGGGTCACTGCCGGTCGGTGATGTCACTCTTTCTCACCGACCGTGAGAAATGTCCTGGAGTTACCCCTACAGCCTCGTTCACGGGGCTGCATTGAGTGCTATGTCAGACGCCGCTGAATCAGTATGCAGGCATCGTGGGACATCGTGTGGATTACGCTGGACCTGTAGGGGTATTTGGGGTTTTTAATAAAGTGGTGAAAGAGGGGGATTTTTTGTGTTTTATTTTAAATAAAGGATTTTTCGGTGTTGTGTTTATTTACTGTCACTTATTGCCACCACATCACGGCAATCTGGATGAGCCGGGTAGAGTCCCGGGACTGTCACATCTAATGGATGCGGCAATTCCGGGCGGCTGCTGGCTGATATTTTTAGGCTGGGGGCTCCCCATAAAGTGTGGCTCCTCATCCTGAGAATATCAGTCTTCAGCCGTGAGGCTTTATCTTGGCATCATAATTGGAGGGGGACTGCAAGCAGATTTTTTTTAATTATTTATTTATTGTACTGCACGATATAGACCCACCCAACGGCGGCTGTGATTGGTTGCATTCAGACGAGCCCCCACGCTGAGTGACAGCTGTCTCATTGCAACCAATCAGTCACCAGTGAGCAGGGAAGGCGTGAATATGTTATGAGACTAATGAGTGCGGCTTGGAAAGATGAAAGAGCTGTGGCAGGAGCAGTGTGACAGCTGCCCGGTGATTGGTTGAGTATGAAGCCCTTGCTCCTACCCCTTTTGCGCCCGATTCTGGTCCCCATAGACTTTATATGGGGAGCAGTATCTGGCCAAATACCAGCCCTCCGAATGTATGTTGCCTGATTTCTATGTGTCTGTGTATGATACATGTATTATACATAGACAAGAAAAAGGTATACCAATACAGGGATCACCAAACACAAATAATTGGCAAAATTACAAAACTTTATTAGTAAGGCACAGCTACAGCTAGTGAAACACACTAGGTAAATAGGACACACCAATAATTGGTGTGTCCTATTTACCTAGTGTGTTTCACTAGCTGTAGCTGTGCCTTACTAATAAAGTTTTGTAATTTTGCCAATTACACAGCACAACAATGATTTTGCTACTGAGGGTAAAACATGTGTTCTTTACTAATTTGAACATGCTGATTCCAAATATGAACTCAGAATTTGCACAGCACGTCCAGATTTTGAGTTATACTTAGAAAAGGCCATACGCCTATTCAGGCATTGTTGAAGGCATTGCACATGCGGTTGGAATGAAAGAGACCTATGCTTCTATGCAGATCATTCTGAAATTGATTAAATATTCAGAACATTAATGGAACATTTGTGCTGACCTCAAAGTTGTTGCACTAGTCCTTGGTTTGCAGTTAGGTTACACTAAGCATATGTGCTTTCTGTGCCTATGGAACAGTCGAGATGACAACAACCATTATAAAATTAAACGGTGGCCCAATAGAGATGAACATAAGATTGGTAAGCACAATGTTCAACACGAATCACTTGTCGATCCACTTAAAGTTTATCTTCCACCTCTTCACATTAAACTCGGACTAATGAAAAATTTTGTAGTAGCAATGGATCGTCAAGGGAATGGATTTAAGTATCTGAAGGAAAAGTTTAGTGCATTGAAAACTGAGGCCAAACTCAAAGCAGGAATCTTTATTGGTCCTGAAATCCACCAACTAATCCATGATGAAATCTTCAAGAAAGAACTCACCCCACTTGAGCTAACTGCATGGGATGCATTTATAGTAGTAGTTCAAAACTTCCTTGGAAACGAAAGAGCAGAAAACTATGCTGAACTAATAGACAATATGCTTCAAGCATACGAAATGCATGGTGCCCGAATGTCATTGAAAATGCATTTCCTACATTCACATCTTGACTTCTTTCCTCCAAATATGGGTAATGTCAGTGACGAACATGGTGAGAGATTCCACCAGGACATTTCTACTATGGAAAAAAGATACCCAGGTCGCTTTAACCCCAACATGATGGGCGATTACTGCTGGTTTTTGCAACGGGCCACTAGGACCACTCACAAGCGCAAAAGCAAGTGCCTGAAGCACTTTTAAAAGTACTCTGCTGAGTTCAAGGCGATTTCTTAAGCTACTATAAGTGATTAAGTTTTTTGGTTTATTTACCTATACTTCTTTTTCAATATAAATGATAATACATGTTGTGAAACTGTGGGACATAACGATTCTGTATCTTTATTAATTGCTTATTTTTAATTTTCACAAAAATTGGAATAACTGACGTGCTACAAAAAAACTAACTTCAGATTTGGATTCAGCGCATTCGATTTAGTATAGCGCACATGGTTTTTGCCAAGTAGCAGACAAAGTGTTTATTTGTTGTGCTGTGTTATTTGTGTTTGGTGATCCCTGTATTGGTATACCTTTTTCTTGTCTATGTATAATTTTTCTATAGTATACCAGGAGATCCCCTTGGGTGGTGACCACCTACTTTTGTCTTCAAAATGTATTATACATGTATGTGTCTGTGTGTGAGTGTGATATGTATGTGTGTTTACTGTCTGATCAATTTCATATTCCTCTTCTAGTGACATCACATCCTTGCAAAACACAGGGAAGTGATGATCACTATGTCCCAAAAACGTGAAATAACGCAGGAAAACGCAATGAAACGCACAGAATTTGCTACCTGCGGTATTTCAGGATTACATTAGTCAGAGTGAATAACGCAGGTACCTGCGGAAAAGAAGTGACATGCAATTCTTTTTGCTAAAGAAAACATGCATCAAAACCTGTAGTTGACAAAAACCGCAGTGTGCGCACAGCATTTTTTTTTTTTTTTTTTTTTTTACCATAGGTTTTACTAGGGAAGGACTGCAAAAAGGTTATGAACATTTTCTGCAGCAAAACATACAGCAAAATCGCGGTAAAAAAACGCAGCGTGCGCACAAGGCCTTACTGCAGCTGTAATCCAGGCTTTTTCTACAGTGGGATTTCTGTAGGATTTCAGCAGCTGCTCCCCCTAGTGTTTAAGAGTGGAAAATATCAAACTTTTTAATTTTCTTTTTTATATTTTGCTCAATTAAAAACAATATTTAAACAAAACCGTAAAACATTAATACTTTACATTTTTTTTTAGTTATTGAATTTTTTTTTTTTTTTAATGACCCGTTCCCTTTAAAGGGAACCTGTCGGGTCCCTATACCCTCCAAACCAGCAGCATTGATCCCAGTGTGCCCAAATTCCCTCCCTAACCAGCCCTGTATGGCGCTATTCACTAATATGAATGTTTAAAAAGATACTACTTATAAACCTCGCTGTCCCTATGCTAATTAGGTCTGTGACTGGTCACAGGGGTATTATTCACCCAGGCTAGTCGGTTCCTTTTTCCATATTATAATATGATATCTATGAGCCAGCATCGCCGTCAGCTCCTGCAAATCTTGAGCATGCGTGCGGCTCGTTTCGGCAACGTCCGTGCAGTTCAGAAGCGGGGTGGACGCTTCCCGGCTTCATTAGGTGCACTGTGCATGACGGGAAGTCCACAAGACGATTTATTTACATGTCTTCTGAACTTCCGGTTATGTAAAGTGCGCCTAATGAAGCCGGGAAGTGTAGATCCAACTTCTAAGACTCACTAATGCGACTGAAATGAGCCGTGAGCACGCACAATATTTGCATTAACTGGTGGTGACGCCAGATTGTGGAAATCATGTGATCACGCCCACAGGGGTGTGATGACATGGAAATAGGGCCGACTAGTCTGGGGAAACAACGCCCATGTTACTAGTCACAGACCTAATTAGCATAGGGACAGCCGGGTTTAGAAGTAAGTAGGTTTTTTGTTGTTTTTTTGGTAAACAATCATATTAATGAATAGCATTATATAGAGTTGGTAAGAGAGGGAATTTGGGCACACAGAGATCAGTGCTGAAGGGTTGGAGGATATAGGGGACTTGACTGGTTTCCTTTTAATGCTATGTTTTCTCTTACACACTATAACGTTGGAGTGATGCAATGGGCAGCATGACTCGAATGACCGGTTCCCATTAACCCCATTACGACCGCGTTACGTTTTAAAACGGCACCAAAAAAGGGTACTTATTCCTTTCTGCCGTTTTAAAACGGCGGGCAGAAATAAGTGTATAGCGCCCCCCAGCGTCAGAAAATCTCTGGGGTTTTAGCTACCGGGGGTAGCTGAGACCCTGGAGATCATGATTCGGGCCGGTTTTTCCGGTCCCCGCTCACGTGATGACCTGTATACACCGTATACCGATCATCAAGTTATAGTAAATGACATCGCCAGTAAAAAATGATTTATCTCCCATCTGGCATGATCAAACATGTCAAATGGGAGATAAATCTCCTTCCCGGTCCCCCGGTGTCACCAAAATGCGCCCCCCCCAACCCCCTCCCGAAAATCCAAGATGGCCGCGCGCACCGGCAAACACAGCAGCGCGCCGCCCGCATTCACCCTTTTTCCTCTGGATTCTGTCGTATGTGCCATAACACATGCGACAGAAACCTGCTCCCCAGGCCCTGCCAGGTCACCCCTTATCACCCCTTCCCCCCGGTGTTCCCTGGTGTCCCCCGTACCTGTCGGAGCGCTGATCCCCCGCGGCCCCCTCCTCCTTCACAGCAGACGCCGGTCACACATGCAGAGCAGCTGACAGCTCAGCTTCCTGTGTTCAGTGTGAGCTGGCTGCTGCTGCTCGGCACTCTGCAGCTCTGACCCGGGGAGAGTGGGTGCAGATTCTTTGCGCCCACTCTCCTCAAATGAAAATGGGGGATACGTTCCCTGAACGTGCCCCTCATATTCTAGAAGGTCCAGAGTCGACGTGGGACGTCCAAATGGATTACAGCAGAGCGGATTTTTTTTTTCTTTTCAATAAATTGGTGAAAGAGAGAATGGTTGAGGAGTGTTTTTTTTCAAATTTATTTTTTTTTTTTTGTTGTCAATTTTTTTTTTTTTTTTTTTTTTTATTACTGTCAATTAGTTATGTCTGGTATCTGATAGACGCGATGACATAACTAATTGCTGGGCTTGATGCCAGGTGACATCACACATCTAATGGATGCGCCACTTCTGGGACGGCTGCGGACTGCTATTTTTAGGCTGGGAAGAGTCCAATAACCATAGCTCTTCCCACCCTGAGAATACCAGACCCCAGCTGTCAGCTTCACCTTGGCTGGTGATCTAATTTGGGGGGACCCCACGTTTGTTTGGTTTTATTTTTATTATTTATAAATAATTTTAAAAAAAAAAACAGCTTGGGGAGCCCTCCAAATTAATCACCAGACAAGATGAAGCTGTCAGCTGTGGTTTGCAAGCTACAGCTGTCTGCTTTACTCTAGCTGGCTATCAAAATAGGGGGGACCCCCACGTCATTTATTTTAATTATTTTTTTTTTTGGGCTAAATACAAGGCTAGGAACCCTTTAGTGCCACATGAAAGGCCAGCTTAGAATATGCAGGGGGTGGGATGTTATATATGTTTGACATCTATCCAATCATCCACTGTAGCATTTTAGGCTGTGTGCCCACAATCAGGGTTTGAAGCGTTTCGGGCGCAGAGTGTTTTCCCTGCGTCCATAAAGCTGTGTTCTGCAGTAGAAGCACAGTGGAAGGATTTTTAAAAATCCTATGCCCACTGTGCTTCTTTTCTCCGCAGCATACACTGACCTGTGGTGCAGCTTCCCGAGCCTGAGCAAGTCAATTTATGCTGCAGAGAAGAGAGTGTTCTCTGCAGGTAGAATAGAGCTAAAGTCCACAGCAGCCTGAACCCAAATCATGGGCAGCTGCGTTTTCCCGTGGACAACACTCACATCTCTGCAGGAAGGCTGACACTGTGTACTAGATGCCGTGTCGCTGGATCATGGCCACATAACCGAACAGTGATAATATTGTTGCCACAGCAACATTTTTGTGAAGTACCTGTGGATTCAAAATGCTTACTATACTTCTGAATAAAATCCTTGAGGGGTCCAGTTTCCAAAATGGTGTCACTTGTGGGGGGTTTCTGATGTATAGGTACCCAAGGGGCCCTGCTAATGTGACATGGTGCGCGCAATTTATTTCAACTTTTCCAAAAGTCAAATGGTGCTCCTTCCATTCTAAGCCCTCCCATTTATCCAAAGGTTTTTGGCCACATGTGGGGTATCCCTGCGCTCACAAGAAATTAGATAACAACCTGTGGGGTCCACGTTTTGTTGTTGCCTCTTGAAAGAGTGAGAAATGTGATGCTAAATCAACATTTTTGTGAAAAAAAAATCAAAATTTCAATATGGCAACCTAAGCTTATCAAATTCTGTGAAGTATTCGTGGATTCAAAATGCTCAATATACACCTAGATAAAAGCCTTGAGGTTTCTTGTTTCCAGAATGGGGTCACTTGTGGGGGACCTCCACTCTTTAGGCACCTTAGGGGCTTTCCAAATGCGACATAGCGTCCGCTAATTATTCCAGCCAATTGTTCAGTCAAATGGCACTTTTTCCCTTCCGAGCCCTGCTGTGCACCCAAACAGTTGATTTCCACCACACATAAGGTATTGGCATACTCAGGAGAAATTGCACAATAAATTTTATGCTGATTTTTTTTCCGTGTACTCTTGTTAAAAAAAAAAAAAAAAAAAAAAAGCTATCTGGTTGAAGTAACAATTTTGTCGTAAAATTTTATTTTTTTATTTTCATGGCTCAACATTATAAAC
Organism: Anomaloglossus baeobatrachus; assembly: GCF_048569485.1. NCBI lineage: Eukaryota > Metazoa > Chordata > Amphibia > Anura > Aromobatidae > Anomaloglossus > Anomaloglossus baeobatrachus. The sequence goes on from NC_134356.1 coordinate 241,454,070, forward strand.
TTATGTAAAGCACCTGGGGGTTCAGGGTACTCGCCAAACATCTAGATAAATTCCTTGAGGGGCCTAGTTTCCAATTTGGGGTCACTTGTGTTTTTTTTTTTTTTTTGCTGTTTACGTACCTTAGGGGTCCTCCAAATGCGACATGGTGCCCGCAATCTTTTTCAGCCAAATATCCTTTCCAAAATTCAATTATTGCTCCTTCCGTTCCAAGCCCTTCCCTTTCTCCAAACAAAGGTTTCAGACCACATGTGAGGTATCACCGCGCTCATAAAAAAGTGGGTAACAAACTTTGGGATCAAATTTTTGGAATTACCTCTTGAAAAAGTGAAACAATTGATGCTAAAGCAACATTTTTGAGAAAAAAATAAAAATATTCAATGTGACAATGTAACGTTATCAAAATCTGTGAAGTACCTGTGGGTCCAAAATGCTCACTATACCCCTAGATAGAAGCCTTGAGAGGTCTAGTTTCCAAAATGGCATCACTTGTGAGGGGTTTCTGCTGTTTAGATATCTTAGCAGACCTGTAAATGCAACATGGTGCCCGCAATCTATTTCAGCCAAATTTGCTTTCCAAAATTCAAATATTGCTCCTTCTGTTCCGAGCCCTCCTATTTGTCCAAACAAAGGTTTCTGACCACATGTGGGGTATTGTCGCGTTCATAAGAAAGCGGGTAACAAGTTTTGGGGTTCATTTTGTTGTGTTATTTCTTTTAAAAGTGAATACATTTGGGGTAGAGCAACATTTTGGGTAAAATTTTTTTTTTTGCTTTTTTTTCATTCCACTTTGCTTTAGTTACTGTGAAGCACCTGAAGGGTTAATAAACTTCTTGAATGTGATTGAGTACTTTGAGGGGTGCAGGTTTTAGAATGGTGTCACTTTTGGATATTTTCTTTCACCTAGGACTCTCAAAGTCACATCAAATGTGATGTGGTCCCTAAAAAAATGGTTTTGTGAATTTTGTTGAAAAAATGGGAAATTGCTGATGAACTTTGACCCCTTCTAACTTCCTAACCCCAAAAAAATTTGTTTCAGAAATTGCGCTAATGTAAAGTAGACATGTGGGAAATGTTATTTATTAACTATTTTGTGTGACATAACTCTCTGGGTTAAGGGCATAACAATTAAAAGTTTGAAAATTGCAAAATTTTCATCAAATTTCCCAAAAATTTTTTCACAAATAAAAGCAAAAAATATCGTTCTAAATTTTATAACTATCATGAAGTACAATATGTCACGAAAAAACAATGTCAGAATCCCTGGGATCCGTTGAAGCGTTCCAGAGTTATAACCTCATAAAGGGACACTGGTCAGAATTGCAGAAAATGGCGTGAGCATTAAGTACAAAACTGGCTTCGTCCTTAAGGGGTTAAAGGGAATCTGTCACCAGGTTTTGCCACCTAATCAGAGAGCAGTGTAATGTATGGGCAAAGATCCTAATTCCAGTTTTGTATCATTTACTGGGCTGCTTAGTGTAGTTTTCATAATAGACTGCTGATTAATCAGTGATTTGATCATTAGAGGACTACTTGGCGTGCTGCAGGTAGTCCAGCATATTGAGTGCTGTATAACTGCTAGATCTACAGCAGAGAAAACATTGATTTTATCAAAATGACAGCAAACAGCTCAGTAAGTGACACATCGCTGGAATCTACCCGCCTCGGCACTTTTTGACAATATGCAGTGCAGCTGTCTATCACAGTGCTGTGGCGTGCTTACAGTGCCGCTCACAATGCTGTAAGTGATGACTGAATCCGCAGTGGCCATGCCACTATTCCTCCCTGGAGCCACTGGCTTAAAGGTCATAAAGTTAATTTCTTCCCTGTAGCTATGCTTTCCATAAGGTGGCCAGTCAGTATTGTAATGCAGTTAGCCTGCAGATTCACCCTGTGTCCGCAGATTAATGGCATATACACATCATTAGTGAATCCATATACTGTGCTAATACATTTTACCTTCATGTGGCAGGTGTACGCCTCATTAGTGAATCCATATACTGTGCTAATACATTTTACCTTCATGTGGTAGGTGTACGCCTCATTAGTGAATCCATATACTGTGCTAATACATTTTACCTTCATGTGGCAGGTGTACGCCTCATTAGTGAATCCATATACTGTGCTAATACATTTTACCTTCATGTGGTCGGTGTACGCCTCATTAGTGAATCCATATACTGTGCTAATACATTTTACCTTCATGTGGTAGGTGTACGCCTCATTAGTGAATCCATATACTGTGCTAATACATTTTACCTTCATGTGGTCGGTGTACGCCTCATTAGTGAATCCATATACTGTGCTAATACATTTTACCTTCATGTGGTAGGTGTACGCCTCATTAGTGAATCCATATACTGTGCTAATACATTTTACCTTTTATATGGTAGGTGTACGCCTCATTAGTGAATCCATATACTGTGCTAATACATTTTACCTTCATGTGGTAGGTGTACGCCTCATTAGTGAATCCATATACTGTGCTAATACATTTTACCTTTTATGTGGTCGGTGTACGCCTCATTAGTGAATCCATATACTGTGCTAATACATTTTACCTTCATGTGGTCGGTGTACGCCTCATTAGTGAAGCCATATATTGTGCTAATACATTTTACCTTCATGTGGTCGGTGTACGCCTCATTAGTGAATCCATATACTGTGCTAATACATTTTACCTTCATGTGGTAGGTGTACGCCTCATTAGTGAATCCATATACTGTGCTAATACATTTTACCTTCATGTGGTCGGTGTACGCCTCATTAGTGAATCCATATACTGTGCTAATACATTTTACCTTCATGTGGTAGGTGTACGCCTCATTAGTGAATCCATATACTGTGCTAATACATTTTACCTTCATGTGGTCGGTGTACGCCTCATTAGTGAATCCATATACTGTGCTAATACATTTTACCTTCATGTGGTAGGTGTACGCCTCATTAGTGAATCCATATACTGTGCTAATACATTTTACCTTCATGTGGCAGGTGTACGCCTCATTAGTGAAGCCATATACTGTGCTAATACATTTTACCTTCATGTGGTAGGTGTACGCCTCATTAGTGAATCCATATACTGTGCTAATACATTTTACCTTCATGTGGTAGGTGTACGCCTCATTAGTGAATCCATATACTGTGCTAATACATTTTACCTTCATGTGGCAGGTGTACACCTCATTAGTGAAGCCATATACTGTGCTAATACATTTTACCTTCATGTGGTAGATGTACGCCTCATTAGTGAATCCATATACTGTGCTAATACATTTTACCTTTTATGTGGTAGGTGTACGCCTCATTAGTGAATCCATATACTGTGCTAATACATTTTACCTTCATGTGGTAGGTGTACGCCTCATTAGTGAATCCATATACTGTGCTAATACATTTTACCTTCATGTGGACGGTGTACGCCTCATTAGTGAATCCATATACTGTGCTAATACATTTTACCTTCATGTGGTCGGTGTACGCCTCATTAGTGAATCCATATACTGTGCTAATACATTTTACCTTTTATGTGGTCGGTGTACGCCTCATTAGTGAATCCATATACTGTGCTAATACATTTTACCTTCATGTGGTCGGTGTACGCCTCATTAGTGAATCCATATACTGTGCTAATACATTTTACCTTCATGTGGTAGGTGTACGCCTCATTAGTGAATCCATATACTGTGCTAATACATTTTACCTTCATGTGGACGGTGTACGCCTCATTAGTGAATCCATATACTGTGCTAATACATTTTACCTTCATGTGGTCGGTGTACGCCTCATTAGTGAATCCATATACTGTGCTAATACATTTTACCTTCATGTGGACGGTGTACGCCTCATTAGTGAATCCATATACTGTGCTAATACATTTTACCTTCATGTGGTAGGTGTACGCCTCATTAGTGAATCCATATACTGTGATAATACATGTTACCTTCATGTGGTCGGTGTACGCCTCATTAGTGAATCCATATACTGTGCTAATACATGTTACCTTCATGTGGTCGGTGTACGCCTCATTAGTGAATCCATATACTGTGCTAATACATTTTACCTTCATGTGGTCGGTGTACGCCTCATTAGTGAAGCCATATATTGTGCTAATACATTTTACCTTCATGTGGTCGGTGTACGCCTCACTAGTGAATCCCATTACCGGTGAGTAATTAAGATTTTACCTTCATGTGGCAGGTGTACGCCTCATTAGTGAATCCATATACTGTGCTAATACATTTTACCTTCATGTGGACGGTGTACGCCTCATTAGTGAATCCATATACTGTGCTAATACATTTTACCTTCATGTGGTAGGTGTACGCCTCATTAGTGAATCCATATACTGTGATAATACATGTTACCTTCATGTGGTCGGTGTACGCCTCATTAGTGAATCCATATACTGTGCTAA